>NW_017670475.1:213829-214800 GCF_001879085.1 Nicotiana attenuata | reverse complement strand
GATGGCCTTAGCCATGTAGGCGACTTCGACTGTCGTCGAGTCGTTGACTCACCGTAGTCGAATCTAGGTCGACCGTTGGCGGTGATGGCCTTAGCCATAATATAGTTGATGGCCTTAGCCATGTAGGCGACTTCGACTGTTGTCGAGTCGTTGACTCACCGTAGTCGAATCTAGGTCGACCGTTGGCGGTGATGGCCTTAGCCATAATATAATTGATGGCCTTAGCCTTTCACACATTGGAGGTGGCCGTAGCCTTTCATACATTGGAGATGGCCGTAGCCTTTCATACATTGGAGATGGCCGTAGCCTTTCATACATTGGAGATGGCCGTAGCCTTTCATACATTGGAGATGGCTGTAGCCTTTCATACTTCCAGGTGTCCCCTCTGCCGCCTCGTTAAAAACCTCCCCGAGAAAACCCAATTGGGACAAAACTCGGGTAAGGGAAAAAGAGTACGATTCGGGAGACGCCTTTCAGAAGTGGAAATACTTGAGGTGAGTAACGTTCCGGTTGTTTTGGAGCGTTTTCCCTTCCATTGTTTCCAATTGGAATGCACCTTTGCTGGCTACTGCTGTGATTTTGTAGGGTCCTTCCCAGTTGGTGCCCAGTTTCCCTTCACTTGGGTCTTTGGATGCCAATGTCTTGGCTTTAAGGACATAGTCTCCTACCTTGAGTGGTCTTATTTTGGCCCTCTTGTTGTAGTATCTTTCGACTTGTTGCTTTTGGGCCACCATTCTGATATGGGCCATTTCTCTCTTTTCCTCAGCTTCGTCGAGGTCTTGGAGCATGTTTGTGTCGTTTTCTGTTCCACTGGTGTGTGAATATCTTAGGCTTGGTTCGCCGACCTCGACGGGTATGACCGCATCGGTTCCGTAGACCAGCGAGTACGGTGTTTCCCCCGTGCTGGATTTGGGTGTGGTCCTGTGTGCCCACAACACTTCGGGTAGCAGCTCGGGCCATAGCCCTTTGGC
>NW_017670475.1:209149-213819 GCF_001879085.1 Nicotiana attenuata | reverse complement strand
TTAAACCTTGCCACGGAAGTCCCTGAGTCCCTCTCCTGTGTTTTGCCTGACGGCGAAGATGTCGTTGACCCTGGCCTCCGCTTTCTTCGCGCCTGCATGGGCTGTGACGAACTTATCTGCCATTTCCTCGAACGTTGATATTGCCTTAGCCGGTAGCTGAGAGTACCATGTTAAGGCCCCTCCTGTCAACGTCTCGCCAAACTTCTTCAGCAGTACCGACGGTACCTGTTCTTTCGATAGGTCGTTGCCCTTCACAGCGGTGACGTAGTGGATCAGATGATCATCGGGATCTGTGGTTCCGTCATATACCCTCAAGTTGGGTGGCATCTTGAAGGTTTTTGGGGTGGAGTGAGGGGCAGCTTCTTCAGCGTATGGTTGTTCAACGAACCTTCCCACGTCGCGTTTTGGTAGCAACTTGGGAGCACCGGGGATCTTGTCGACCCTCTCCTGATGTGCCTTCATCTGACCGCGGAGTGCCTTGTTTTCATTTTCCATTTCTTCCATCTTCTTTAGGATGGCTGTTAGCGTGCCATCGTTGGTCTGTGTCTCGATGGGTTTGTTATTCGCTAGTGTAACTGCCGGTTCACCCACGGCAGCAGTGGTACCTACCGTTGGTGTACATCCGATGTTATTTTGTGGTGACCTCTCAACCAAGCCACTTAGAGTGCTTGTTAGCCATCTTTCCAGTAGCTCTTTGACCGCTGAGGGTGCTTCCGTAGCCGCAGATGTGGAAGCTCCTTTTTCGTGCAAGATCGTCAGACCTTCGGCTGGGGAAGGTGAGATCTCTGCACCTGGTGTGATGCTAGGGGTTGCATTCAGGATGCCATCGTCACTGGCCTCGTTGAGAGGGCCAAAGAGATTTGTAGTGACACCCAATATAGCTTTCGATCTTGTGTTATTTTTGGCCATTTTCTATTTTTGTGTGGTGTAGAGAGTGGTAGTTGGTTGATCTCTAGGTGGATAATATGGTTTTGATTCTCGAAATCCCCACAGACGGCGCCAAATTGTTTGGCTCAAAAGTTAACAATGTACTTTGTAAGCTAAAAAACAATCAAAAGTTGGAAAAGGGTAAATCGTAATCAAATATAATAAACCTAGAGACACAAAGATGATAATATTGTTGTAGATCTAGTATTGCAAAGTAACAATACGAACTCAATTAGATATGTTCGTTTGAAGTAGAGATAGAGAGAGAAAGCCGAGAAAATGAGAGATTTGTCTTAGATCAGATCCCCCTTTTACAATGTGAAGGCCTCTTTTATATAATAGGAGACCTTCCTCGAAAGAATCAAAAAATTACAAAGACAGGTAACGTCTCCCTAGTGAAGACACTGAGTCCTAAACGATGTCGCTTTTGCCCCTACGGCCGAGTCGTACCCGCTACGTTGGTCGGCGTACACTCATTGGGCGTACCCACTGGCGTAGAGATGCTGAGGGTCAAATTTGACCCTATACGATATTAATTTTACATCTTAACTTTGGTGTATAATTTTGATAAATTAATTTTGTGCATTTATTATTTTTGTGTAAAATTGTAAGTTAATTTTATTATAAGTTATAATTGTACAAAAAGTATATAATCATCTCAAAAAATGAATGGTGCCAATATAAAATACTAGATGTTGTTAAAATTGAAATGTGCGAATTTTAACATATTAGATGCTCCTAAAGTTGAAAAGTGAAAATTAAAAATACACTAAATGAAAATATATAATGTATAATATTTGCTTACAAATTGTATTATTAAAATTATATATTAAATTATATGTGATGAATATGTAAAAAAGAAAAAAAGATAGGTTTTCTTTAATAGAAATAAGAAAATAAAATTTAAATAAAGATAATTATATAATATTAAAGAGAGAGAAGAATATAAAATGAAATATTCTTTGTCAAAATAAAAAATGGAGTAATAGTTGGAGTAACTTTCCTACCTTCTAAAGAAAAAAATAAAGGTAAGGATTGGAGATGACTCAAGACCCTGTGTAATAGACTTTTTGCAGCGCATATTCAAAAGCGAATTGGGACACTAAATGATTAACCAAAAAAAAGTTGGACAGCTCAAAGTTATGATGACCATTGTCATTGTTATACTGGACATTTGTCTTATAGAAAGTTGGAAACTTTTAAAAATTTGGCTGTCTTCAAAAGTAATTGGACTCTATTTCTAAGTGTAGATCGTGGTTTGATAGAGGCATTATTTTGTCAAGCCAAACCTATCATTTTCAAGCGACAATTTCTTTTTTGCGGAAGTACTGATAGTCTAAAGCAAGCAGTAGACCATCGACATCCCTGCTTGCCAACACAAGGGCATTTAAGTATTTATGCTTACTATTGTGATATGAAATATTACGGCGGAATTTTGCTGACCTACACGTACACTAGAATATGGTGACTACGCCGGCTGTGAACTAACAACGCACAGCAACTGCTATTCACTCCTTCAATTCTCCATCAATATCAAAACTGTTCTTGACCTCTGTATTTTCTCTGTTAACTCTCAATTTCTCTCCTTGAATTCACCTTTTGTCAATATCAATACTTCTGGTAAGGTCTATTCATGCTTAGTTCTTTAATTATCTCTTTCGATTTTCCTCTCAGATAAATAGGAGATAAAGCTTTTAAAGTAAGAAAAAGTTCTAAGCAGAGAGTGAGGGAGGGAGAGTGTGGGAGGGACTGAAAAAGAATAAAATAAATTTACTATTATGTACTAGTAATAAACTAATTCAGAAAAGATAAAAGAAAAATAAACTAATTGACTAGTATGGGAGTAGTAAGTATCCTTGAATTTTTTTTATAAAAGAAAAAAGTAACAGAAAAGAACAGAAAGGTAAGTTGCAGGATGGGTTTCGAACCCAGGTAAATGTGTCCGCAAAAGAAATTTCACAATCCATCAAACCAGTTTTCCCATTTGCCTTTTATGTTTGAGGGGCCAAGGAAAATATATTACAGCAGGGACGAAGCTACATTCACTTAAGAGTGGTCAATTGACCCCCCTTCGTCGAAAAATTACACGTTATATATAGGTAAAATATTAAGTTTTAGAGCTATATAACATATATTGAACACCCCTTGTCGGTAATTTTTTTTCACTTCGTTCAGGTTTGACTGCCCTTGGAAAAATTTTCTGATTAGGGGTCCTCAATGTATATACAAATATCTATATTTATATTAAAAGCACGAAGGCCTTTAGCGAAATATCGTTCGCCTTTTTTACCCTCTAAAAACTAATTTTACATTGGACAAATTTGTAATTTAACTATTTTACTAATATTTAAGATTTGAAATCAATTATATTCCTTTTACTACGTATATCTTTCCTTATTTGAATTGTTATAGTATAGTAAGTCATAATATTAAGAACTCTAAAATTAATTTAAATACCTTATTTGACTAGGAACGATCTAATATAAGTTGTTGCATTAAAGGGAAGAAATAGGAACACGTCTCTTACTAAAGATTCTTTATGGAGATGGATTCATTCTTGCGCCTCCCACAACTTCTAGCATACTTTCAGTTTATTTTTTTTCCACCCACATATGCGGAAGTTGGAAAGATGTTTTCATGCAGAAAGATGATAAACTTGTGAATTCTTCATGCATCAGAAAAAAGAATCACTCCAATTTCTTTAACCTTCGTAAAAGTCGTAAGATAAATCTATTGTTAAGGAGGATTAGATTATCACAAGTTTTCGACAAGCATCCAACAAATATACATGTCTCTTGTACTTCTTAGAGTAACTAATTCAATTATTTTGACTCTGAACATTAATATGTGAAAGTCATCCATTGATGTCATTGAAAGATGCATGTAAAAATAACCTGTCTGCTTCATACTCATTGAATTTTTTTTTACAGGATCATTAGTCTTTTTGGTGGATGAACAATGATCTTGAAGATTCAGAAATACAAGAGGCCAAGAGGTAGAAGTTATAAAAGAAATTTTCGATACCGCAGGCTATAAGGAATCTCATGCAATTTGAGTTTTCGGCTTGATTGTATTTTGTTATTTAAATCTTCTTCACAATTTTACATTAGATGTTTTACATAAGTTCTTAGAAATATCTTTTCTTCTGAGTCTTCTTTTCTGCTTTGTTCATGGTACTTAAACTTAGTTTTTCAATGTAATTCAAGTAGGTTTTACTTCGGCCGATTCAATCTCAAACAGTATACAGAGTGTCTGGTTATCTGAGTTTTGTTGCTCATGCCTTAGATATTACAATCGCTTTTGTAAAACCAAAAGGAGGGGAACAGGGAATTCAGAACTAAAGTGGATTCGATTGTTACTTGTTATGACCAAATTTCTATTAGCTCTTTTCTAGATTTTGTAAGAAAGATTTCAAGCGGTTTAAGCCTTAGGAATACAAGGAGTAAAGAGAGTTCTATGATTCAAGAGAGAAGAGCAAGCAAGGAGCTAGGATCAAGGAATCTGTTTTCGCGCATTGGTCCATATGTGTATGGGGAACTAGGAATCTAAAAAGACTAAACTACGGGTTGTCTTTTGATTTCGCCGTCAATTTCTATTTTTTTCACTGATTTGATTGACTTGAGAAATATTCATTTTTATGATAGTTGGAACTTACTTTTAATTTTTGTTTTGGTAATTTTATATACAGAGCTAAGTAAAAAGTCTTTGGCGTACCGTAAATAAGCATCCTCACGTCCCATGTA